>NC_081253.1:34236743-34269243 GCF_030490865.1 Poecile atricapillus | reverse complement strand
GGACCATCCAGCACAAAAGCAGCTTTGCTGCAAGTATCCCTAAAGGGCAGTTGGCATTTGTCCTGATGGAACACTTTTCTCCTGAGTGGTGACTTGTGACCTCTCATGGAGAAGGGTGAGTACATTGGAAGGCAGAAATAACGTGCCTGAAGGGCAGAGCTGAAGATGTAGAGCAAGATTTGCAAATGTTGTAAATAAGAATTTGATCATTTGGGCTGGAGTGCTGTGCTAAGGCCTCAGCACTGATAAAATAAGGGCACTCAGATGCTTCCAGCTTCAAAGACACTCTGATTTAAGCTGCTGGCCTCCTGTGGGCCAGGTGTAGCCAAAGCCTAGAGGGCCACCAGAGCTGTCTCCACAACCCTGTTACTTGGTGATAACCCTTGGCAAGCCCATGGAAAGGTGAAGGATAAGGCTGCCCTGGGAATGCTGCACCACGTGAGAAATCCCTGTGAACTGGTGTGAGATAATAACCTCCATGGCACAGCCCAGGCAGGCACAAGTGTTCAAGGGTGCCCTAGACACAGAAGGTCTTAAAATAATTCCCTGGACTTTGCAAGCCAAAGTTCATTGCTCCCCAACCCCATGGTGTCAAAGCCACAAAGTGTCACCTGTAACTGAAGTGCAAAGGAAGAGGAAGTCTTCTCTTTGGAGGAGAAGTCATTGATGATCCCTTTCAAATGCTTGGGGCACATGGGGAATGAGTGAAGGATGGGGCCTTTGTTCTTCGTTATTTAAACTTCCTTTCACATTGGAAAGTGTCACTTTTGAATCCGGGTGTAATTTCTGGGAGAAACTTAAATACACCATGACCCTCAGAGGAAAAGAAACCTCAATTAGAATCAGTGATATCAACAGAGGAAATTGAGAATGCAGTATGACATCTTCCAAGTGGCAAAGCATTGAGACCAGATGGCTTCAACTCAGTTTTGCAAGTATTCACAAGAACATCTGGTTCCTTGAATGCATCAGCTGTTTTACCTCTTTCTGAGCTGCAGTAAGTTACTCATTTCTCATGTTGCCACCTCTTATATATAGTCCTAAAGAAAGGCTAAAATCAGTGTGCAATCCATGACTACTTATGCCCGTGATTTGTCAAGAAATTGAATCTTACAAGTAACAATCAGCTTTATTTTCAGTCAGTGATAACATCAGGAAAATGCTGTACCCCAGCTGTTAGGAAAACTTTCCAAGGTCTTTGCTTTGATGAGATGAGTTCCTGGCTGTAGACCTACCTCTCCAAATTCATGGCAGTTCTGACATTTCAGGAGGCTATTTTAATTGCTTTGAGGTATAAAATTCAATCTGAATTTTAAGAGGGAGAAGGGAAACCCTGTGTGGAAGCTACTTTTTGTAGATTTTGAGTATTTTCTCATGATTTTTGCCTTCCTTCATTGCTCATCATTGTCTACAATTCAATGAAAAGAATGCTGAGAGAGCTGGTGGTATTAGAAATTAGAAATTAGAAATTAGAAATTAATTAGAAATTAGAAATTAGAAATTAGAAATTAGAAATTGGAAATTAGAAATTGGAAATTAAGAATTAGAAATTAGAAATTAGAAATTGGAAATTAGGAATTGGAAATTAGAAATTAGAAATTAGAAATTGGAAATTAAGAATTAGAAATTAGAAATTAGAAATTGGAAATTAGGAATTGGAAATTAGAAATTAGAAATTAGAAATTAGAAATTAGAAATTAGAAATTAGAAATTAGAAATTAGAAATTAGAAAAGGCCTTTTCTTTGTGGCCTTTGCATCAGAAATATCATGGCAGATTGTTGCCAGTTTTGGTTTCTGGCCTAGAAACCTCATGGCTGTGCCAAAACCAGTATTAAGCAAAAAGCCTTGGAGTGTCATATACTATAGTTGTAGCTTTCCTGTTTTAAATGTGCTGTCTTGGGTGGTAATGGGATGGATTGCAGATCGCCCTGGGCTGAAGCAAGAACACACTCATTTTGCAAAATGAGTGTATATACAAGGGAGGAGGAAAAAATGGGATGTTTTATGGCACTTTTATTACCTAAAAACCTCCAGTCATAAATAATAGGTATGGTATTTGATTCAGCAATGTAGGAAGTAGGAATCAATGTGAACTTCATTCTGGAACTGCATTCTGTGGGTTCTCCTTCTCTGTGCTATATAAATGCAGAGTATTTCAGAACTCTGAGTTCCTTGCACAGCTGCCCTTTTCTTTCCCTCTTTCTGTTTCAGTTGATGGGAGCTGCTCTTTCTGCTTGTTGGTATAAGTAAACCAAAGAAAATGGCAACAATTGACTTGAAAGGCTTATAAATGTCATATTTGATTTACATATTTGATAGAAGGCATGGGCTTCTTTGGACAATATACTTTTAGCAGAGCTTATGATGTTTTGGATTGTGGGGGTTTTTTGAGCAGTGGTATTTTACTCTTGGAATAAAACAGAGTGCAAAATTATTCATACAGCCAGGAACTGATCCAGCAATTTATGAAGGTTGCAACACAGGCATGCGTAAGTGCATTTCATCCAGTCCTTTTGTTGCAGCAATAGTGATGTCTTCAACTGGAGAGGTTTTGGCAGAGACTCCCAAGCACTGGGTAATTCTTTATTTTGTTGTTATTTCTCCATTTGTTTTTGATGACAACCTCTGGCCCTCTGACAGATGCCTTCTGTTTGCTACTCCAGAGAGCAGGCATGACCCCTGAGAGCTTAGCAAGACAAGAAAGGGGGTATGTGACAGGTGCTAGAGCAAAGAACATCATATCTGTACTGAAATTATCTACACAATATGAATCCCCTAGAGAAGTAAAGCTTTGAGACAGACTACTTGCCTGCCTTAACCAAAAATGGGCATTTAAGCCCATGCCAAATGTTGTTGTCCTAAATAAAGTAGTGCTTGTGTCTTCTCATGTCATTTTCCATTCCCAACAATTTTTAAATTAGGTCCAATCTATTCATCTTTTTTTTTTTCCCCAGTTGCTTAGACATTTTAGAGGAATGATTTTTCATTCTTCTCAGACAGCTGAGTTGGAAATGGACTTTTGAAGGATGATGGTCCTGTCAGTGATGGAGAAACATGGAGTGTCAGGGTATGATGAAATATCTTCCAGTTACTCTGGCTTTCTCTGTGGGAAGCTGGCTAAAGGCCAGTTGCAGCAAGCCCTGGAATATTCTGTGATGAGTGAAAACTCCCTCAACCCCTGAGAAGAGGCACCAGGGTAGCGCATCAGCAGGTGCGGCTTAAAATCCGGGATGAAAATACCGCGTGCTTCCGTAGGATCGTGGTGTGCAGAGCGGTCAGAAAAGAGAACCTGAATTCACTGAGAAGAGGAGACACTTCCCAGTGACCTCATTTTGACTTCTAAACCCACCAGTGCATTCTCCATCTGCCCCAGAACTGACCAGTTTTGAAATTCCGGTTTGCCAACTGATTGCCACTGAATACTCATCAATGGCTTCTAGGCAGAGGCAGCTGAAATTTCCTGTAAGGTTTGTGTGCCATAAACTTGCAAACTCTCTGGGAATGATCATCTGGCATTTTAACTACTGTGAGTATAAAGAGATGAAATCCCTGTAAAAGGAGCCATGTTTAGTAAGTAAACGGAGACAAACTGAAATCCAATGGAACCAACTCTTTTGTGGTATAATAACATTCACTGAGACCCTTTGTAGATTTTTCTAATTGATTATAGGTTTTATCTGCTTCATTAATTTATGTACTATTAATTTATGTATTATGGTATCAATCAAGTACTTTTCCAGTTCCTAATTGCCAGGCTGGGAGCTGATAACTAAGTTATGTTGACCAAGAAACAATTCAGGAATGACAGTTATTTGGGTATTAATTAATTTTCCTAAAGGCTTTGATTAATTTAAAATCCACATGAGTCTCTTGTATTTTTATTTGTCTTCTTGAGCATTTGATTGGCCTTTAAATGGGTCACTCCATTTTGTACTAGTTAGTAATATATGAATAATATACATGAGAACTGATTTTCTGCAAATAAAAAGTTCAGTAGCAATAGAAATATTTTCAAGTCATCCAGAATGATTTTATATTTGTTTCAAATGAAAATATTTTAAATAGCAATTCAGTCAGATTAACAGATAGGTATTTCTGCAGAAGGTGCTGATAAAACCATTCCAGTTTTTTTATTTGGAGTTAAATCTAGTTGTTATTTGAAGGGCATGGTGGCTGGTTGTGCTGCTCGTGGCATTCATTTCTGGTCCTTAGCAGAAACTCTCATAGGTCATAGCAGGCAGTGAAAGACATTTCAGGTCATCCACATGGATTTTTCTGGTTTTAAGTGATCCACAAGGAATTCACATGTGCAAATAATCACAGCAAACACATGAAAACATTTGGGAGCAACAGAAAAACATGTTTGTAGTCTTTGAGAAATCTCACTTTCATGGAGAGTAAAGAAACTCAAAGCCTCGAGTTAATTTTTCATAACAAGTTTCACCCCCTACATATTACAATTGTTTGGCACCACCAACAGCCACACTCAGGCCAAAATATTGACTGTAATAATTTGTATAATTAGGCCAGGCTTTGGCTGTTCCAGCTGTTAGTGCAGTACCATGTAAGAAGACTGGATGTGTTTTATTTAGAAGGATGATGACACATACACAAGGTTTTCTAGCAAGACATCAGTCCAAAGCACAAAGTTAATTACAGAATGTACCAACAAACAGGCAGAAACTTCTCAAGTCAGTACATCCTTCTGCACATCCAGAGCCAAGTTAGAAGTTGAAGAGTCTTCTCTCTTTAATATGTATTTTTTCAAGCAGTGAGAGAGAAGCACAGAAGTTCATGTTAACATCCCATCCAGTTTCTGCTGTGCCTCCTGTCTGACCCACCACACTCTTCACAAGAGCCAGGCAATTCTCCTTGAGTTCAGCGTTATCTTCAGCCAGGGGAAGCACATGAAAGCTCTCAGGGCAGGTCTGCTTTTTAGTTCGGTGTCTTGCTTGCTCAGGCAAAGAGTATTGGTTATTTAATGAACAGTTCAAAATTATTGGAAAAATTCTGAAGGAAAGAACAGCAAGTTTTTGTTATCCCTTATTTATAGAGCCCTGTCTACCCTCCAGCTTCTTTGCACCCTGGATACTTGCATTGAATTAATTTCTGAGTTAGCTATTACCAGAGGAATAATAATAATAATAATAATAATAATAATAATAATAATAATAATAATAATAATAATAGTAGTAGTAGTAGTAAAGCATAGTACACCTCAGAGGGAAAAAAATAATCTTGAAGTTTCCTTTATGGAACATGGTTCTGCATTTTGTGCTGATAGTCAAAACTTCCCTCCATCAGTGGCATGTGAGTTTATCATTTTCTGATAGGCACAGTTGGTTGTGTATCTGTGTTCATGGCTGATTGATAGCCCACTGTAACAGCTGTACCAAGGGAAAAATGCTTTTGTCTGTGGTGGCTTCTTCTTTATTGGATTTTTAAGATACAAATTTAATAAAGCTCGGTTTTAATTAACAAAGTAAATATAAAACTGAGTTAGGGGTTTAAAAGGAAAATGTACAGGAACCCCATGACTGCACAGAGGATCTGATTTTTTTTCAGCCTTGAGACATATTTAGTCTTCTGCTTATTCTTGTCTGGCAGAAACATTTATTTTGCTCAGAAAGGTTAATTATTTCTGAAAAGAAATCAAAATCACCAAAGAAAAAAATCCTTAATTTTTAATTATAGGTGGTTGTTTATTATCATAAAGTTGTTCTCCTGTGTATTTGATGTGTGGCCATATTCTTGTTCTGTTTTATTGTAACAGAGCGAGTATCTTTATAGGTTTTTTTTCCTTAATTGGGGTTTCTTTAGATCCCTCTGAGTCCCTCATATGCATCTGGCAGGTTTCATTTTAATTTACACTGAGGGTGCTGCCGTGGCGTGCCTGGCATTGCTGTTCTGGGGAGAAGCAGCTGGTGCGTGGGGCTCGCACTCCTCTGCTTGACCAGCTATCGTCTCTGTGGCAGAGTTAAAACTCAAAGCTCAGCTTCAAACTTGCTTGGACTTAAATCACCTCTTCCCTAACTGAGGAGGAGATGCAGAGGAGCAGCTGCAAGAGAGGTGTCAGCACCTGTGGCAGGCTCCATTGTGTCCTGGCCGTGCTACCCAGGGATGCTGTGTTGCTACCCAGGGATGCTGTGTTGCTACCCAGGGATGCTGTGTTGCTACCCAGGGATGCTGTGTTGCTACCCAGGGATGCTGTGTCGCGTCCCAGGCTGGTAAAAGTGTGAATCTACAGATCTCAGCGTGGCTGCTGGAGCCAAGGGCACTTTGTCCCTCTTGTGCCAAGTGCTGGCAGGCAGACAAGGACATTTTCTCCTTTGTTGGCCTTATGCTGAGGGCAAGGCTGGAGCCGGCTCAGGGTGAGCCAACACTCCTGCCAGTGGAAGGGCTTAGGCAGGGGCAAGAGCCTGAGCTGAGCTTGCTTATCCAAATTCTTGCTGTCACCCAATTCTTCTTCCCTGGTGAAGCAGGCTACCCCTCCTCAGAGAGTTTCACACATGGCAGATTCACAGGACAGATGGATACAGTGGGGAGATGATGATGATCCCAGCTGGGGCCTTGCTTTGCTTGTGAGCTGTTCTAGGCCTGAGCACTGGGCCCCACACCAAAGAAAGTGCTGCTTCTCCAAACTAGGGAAGAAGAGAGGAGGAAAATTGCTTGTTGCTTGCAAAAACTCCTCAGCAATCCCCTGGGAAGTACCTGGCAGCTTTTGGGTGAAAGATAACCACACGCCTAAAAACTGCAGACCAGAGCTGGCAACACACATGCACCTGGTGCAGTGGCCCAGTGGGAGTTTTGTTGAACCACTGAGGGATATTTAGCTAGAAGGGTTAAAAAGGTTAGCTTTGCTTTCCAAAAAAAAGTGTCTTACAAACACCCAAACTTGTAATTAAGTCCATAATTACCAGGATGGTTTTTAGGTGGATGTTGGTCCAATTCATGTGAGAGTATGAGCTCTTCCCAAAATGCACATTTAGCAGCGCTGTCATTTCCAGAGAGCACTCAGACAAAATGAGGAGGCAGCCTCTAAGAAGGAATAGGGAGGGTGGTTTGGGAGCCTTTTTATTTTCCTCTCCTGTCGCTATGTTCATGTAATTGGATATTTTCTCTGCGTACCCACCCAGGTGCTCAGCGTGTGTGGGACTGTGTCTGGGAGACTGGCTGGTAAATTTGACAGGCTTTTTATTATCTTTATTTTCATTTAAACATTGATATCACATCTCATTGCCTTCTCTTGGCTGTAATTAAAGATCCTGTGGAATTAAGAAGCATTAAATTCCTTGAGATTTCAGCCTTGGGAATTTGCCCAGAGGCACACAGCTTACAGGCCTTCACTAGGCTTCACTTTCCTGGAGTCACCTCCCCCTCCTCTGCCTCATCCAAGCCTTTGTAAAATGAACCGTCTTTTCAATTTTGTTAATTAATTGCTCTTGCCAGCCAACAGATGTTTTGTAGCCTTTGAAGACCAGGCATAGCAAGGTTTATAACTTCTGCAGCCTTACGCTGCCTATGCAATTTGAACAAGGACACCTGAAGCTCAAGAGAAAGACAGGTTATTAAAAGCAAATAAAGAGTTACAATAATTTGAAGAACACCATCCCCCCCTACTCTGGACAAACATTCCCATCCATTTATCAATATTTTTTTAAGTTCTGAGCATTGTGCTCCATGGACTGAGAATGAAATTATCATTCAGGAATTATTTGTTGTAGAATTATTTGTTTATGATTTTTGATCTTAAAGGCTGTGGTCAGAGAAGTCACAAAGGTAGGCTTGGGCAGTGCAGGGGAAGAGATTCAGACATGAACCTGACTTAGCTGAGCCCTGAGGCTGGGAGAGGAGTTGCTTTGGTTTCCCCTGAGCAACTCTGCTCACACCCCATGGGCTGTTTGACTGCTCCCCCTCTCTTGTCTTCCCCTATTTGGGAAGGCCTTCAGCAAAAAAATGACCAAGACTTGTTCTTATTGCTAAGGATAGCAGTTAGTACAGCAGAACTGGTGGGTCAGGGCACTTGATCTTCCCTCCTGTTGTCTACATTATTAAAAATGATCTCACTGAAACAAACACCATCAATCAGTGCCAGCTGCAGTTTAGCAGGAGTGTAGACAAGGACAAACCACACATTTGCTGCCTGCAGAGAGAGACTGTTTGGGCTGGTTTAACTGCAGTGAAACACTGGAAGCAAACAGACCCCTTTGCCAGGGAGAATATATATTCTGCTATCAAACATGACCAGGAAGACAACCCACCCTCCTGGATACAGAGTGGGAATGGGTCTGAAATGGCACTGCTGAGAGCTGAGGATGTCCTGTTAGTGATGACATAGATCTCACTGCAGTTTTACTTCCATGTCACAACAAGCCACAGCATCTCTCCTGACCTACTGCAGCATCAGTGAGAGCAGTTTGGGTTCACTGCAATTCCTGTGCTGGGGGAAGAAATGGGTGTCTTGAGAGAATGTTTGTAACCAGCAAAGTATTGATGGAAGGAAAGAAAGAAGAGGGTTTTCATTGTTAACTTAAAAAAAGCCAGAATGGAAGCTGAGATATTGTTAAAATTAGGATTGGTGGAGGATGAACAGGGCTCCTATTTAAGAGCAGCCAGAACAACAAGGGAACACTTGAGGAGAGTGATGGTGGTCTTAAAACAGTGAATGAACTCATGCTGAACTATCTCTTCTGCTTAGCACTTTGTCACCCATTGCTTTAGCTCCCTGTATCCAAAGTGCTTATTTTGGCATGAATTCACTTGTGCTTATTTGCCTCACCTGAGCGTCTGGTTCGAGGTTAATAGTTTGTCATGGTTTGACACTTTTCCAATGCCAGGCACCCATGAAAGCTGCTCACTCACCCTCCCCTGACACAGGTGGGCAGAGGAGAGAAAAATGAAAATTAACAAAGGGATCGTGATTTGACACAAGGTCCGGGAGGAAAGACTTCAAGGGCAAAACAGACTCAAATTAAAGTTGCAAAGTAAATTTATTTCTAGCAAAATCAGAGGAGGATAATGAAAAGTAATATAAGCCCTTAAAATATCTTTTTCCCCCCATCGCCTCCCTCCTTCCCACTGACAGTGGAGGGAGACAGGGAGTGAGGATTTTGGCCAGTTTGTCACCCCAGGTTTTCTTCTGCTGCTCTGGGAGAGAAATCCTTCCTCTCTGAGACCATAGGGTCTCTCCCACAGGAGACAGCTCTCCGTGAACTTCTCCAGCATGGATCCACTGTCAGGAGCAGCAGCTCTCCCAATCCTGCTGCAATGTGAGTCCCTCCCACGGGCAGACAGTGCTCCCCAAACTGCTGTGCCGTGGGTCACTCTCCCACAGGGTGCAGCCCTCCAAGGACAGGCTGCTCCAGCCTGGGAGCAGGGCCCTCTCTCCATCGGGTCTTCCATGGATCACAGCCTCCTCCAGGCATCCACCTGCCCTGCTGTGGGTACCTCCCATGGGCTGGGCATGGATCTCTGCATCCCCCATGGGCTGGGCATGGATCTCTGCATCCCCCATGGATCCCATGGGCTGGGCATGGATCTCTGCATCTCCCATGGGCTGGGCATGGATCTCTGCATCCCCCATGGATCCCATGGGCTGGGCATGGATCTCTGCATCCCCCATGGATCCCATGGGCTGGGCATGGATCTCTGCATCCCCCATGGATCCCATGGGCTGGGCATGGATCTCTGCATCCCCCATGGATCCCATGGGCTGGGCATGGATCTCTGCATCTCCCATGGGCTGGGCATGGATCTCTGCATCCCCCATGGATCCCATGGGCTGGGCATGGATCTCTGCATCCCCCATGGATCCCATGGGCCGGGCATGGATCTCTGCATCCCCCATGGATCCCATGGGCTGGACATGGATCTCTGCATCTCCCATGGGCTGTGGGTGGATCTCTGCATCCCCCATGGATCCCATGGGCTGTGGGTGGATCTCTGCATCCCCCATGGATCCCCATGGGCTGCAGGGCACAGCTGCTTCACCATGGTCTCACCACAGCCTGCAGAGGAACCTTGGCTCCAGCACCTGGAGCATCTCCTGCCCCTCCTTCTGCACTGACCCTGGTGCTGCCTTGTTGTTTCCCTCACATGTTCTCACCTCCTCCTCTTCTCTGACTGAAAGAAAAAACTGTCCCCCACTTTGTTTTGATTTTCTTCTTAAATGTGTTACCAGCCTTTCTCACTGGCCCAATTTTGGCCAGCAGCAAATCTATCTTCAGAGTCATCAGGGACTGACTCTGCTGGACATGGTGGAAACTTCCAGCAGCTTCTTGCAGAAGCCACCTCTGTGGCCCCACCACTACAAAAAACCAGGCTGAGCAAAACCAACACATAGAGTAAAGAAAATGAGCCTGAATTATGGATTTCTTTTCCATAACAGCCACATTTTAGTGGTTTCCACTGTTTCACTATTACCTAATGACAAATGTACAGAAATGGCCATAATAAGGTCAAAAGGGTGTGGTCAAATATGACCATCACAGAAAGCGTGGGAGTTTTGGGGACAGAGGACTGGTAGCAGGAACATGTTATCTGTGTTACCACAAGGGTTGGGCTCAGCTGCATAGACAGGCTCCCTGACATCCCATCAGATCTGAAACCTGATTGAAATGTGCATTCAAAAGCAAGAAGCAGGACTGACAGAGACCTCTTAGCAATTATGGCAATTAAAGGAGAAAAAATGGGAGTTGCCATAGTAGAGGCTCAGACCTTCTCAAACCTATGAACTTACAAAGAAGGCTTTACTGATTACTGTGATTAACACACATGTTCTTCACTTCACAGGCCTTCTTTCGGTTATCTGGCTGTTCCCAGCCACAGCCCTGGGAGAGCAAGTGCAATCCAAGGTCTTGCAGATTGTAGGAGCCAAGGAAGAGTCCTTCCACAGTCCTCTGTGCAAGAGGAGGATTTTCATGTCATTCGCCCAGTTTCAGCACAGGAGAGCCACTGAAAGGCAGAGGCACCTCCTACCTCAGACAAATTTCAATTAAAATTCCTATTTGAAGAGTCAGCACTGTATCTCAGGAAAGGTTAACAGTATGGCATAGAAATGTGAGAGCATACTTGAGCAGATCCCATCCAGAAATTTTAAGCTCAGCAGACACAGACTCCTCTTTCGAGCCCAGAGAAAAGATTAGTTGGGTTATGCAATTGCTGGAGCTGGCATAAAACCAGCTGCATGCCAATTACTAGCCTGTATGCAAATACTTGTACTGAAATTCAGGATGCAGCTGGACGTGGGTCTGGGCACCCTTCCAGGATTATTCCAAGCCACATTATGATAGTTTTGAAAGAGAAGGGCTCTATGGAGCCAGTAATTTTTTACAGCTTTTCAGAAAATGGAGGAAAGTACCACTACATCCAGATCTTGACTATTTTTTTTTTTTTTTCAAAGAGAGAAGGAATTTCTGCTTGTTGATGCCAATCAGGATGTACTTGAGGCACTTGCACTCCAAGACAGAAGGCCATCAGTCTCTTTGCCAAGTTTAAGGCCTGAGTGCCAGATGTGCTTGGGATAGAAAGCAGCCTGCTTGGTTTGTCAGGGGCTGTATGAAAAGAGCTGGAAAATACACCACTAGATAATGCCAGAGCTGGAGCTCTTGGGGGTGCTGTAGGGAAGCCCTGCTGCATTCAGATGCCCCTGGCCTTGCTGAGGTTTCTGTTCCTACTGCTGCTTGATTTCCATGTAGAAAGCTGGCCTGGATGCAGCAGCAATGCCAGACAAACTGCCATGCAGCATTTACTCTTGTAGAGAGAGCTGATTCCAGGGGAAAAGGGACATGGCAGCCTCACAGTTACTTACCTCAGCTGACAGAAGGGATAGACTGAGAGCTGCCACCAGCATGCATGAAACATTACGTGATCATTTGATCAAAATATTAAGTATTTTGATAAAACTGTAAGGTTTAGGTTCCTGTGTCTTACATCAGAACTCTGAGCAGGCAGAGGTGAAGGAGAAGGTATCTTCAGTCTTACCCCCTGCACACCTGGACTGGTGGCTCCCTGAAGAGTTTGTGGAGGAATCTGCAGCTGGTGGAAATGCCCTGGAGGTGCTAGGAGTGTTGTTGTAGGGCTGGCATGTAAACACAATGCCCCTCAGGAGCAGGAACCACTCACCTGGAGAAACATTCCAATGGCAGCAAAAGCTCTGGAGAATCTGTGAGGAAAAATGAGTGCAAAACAACCGTGGTGAGTCAGGAATGGTGGTTTGGTTGTGTGTCAGCAGATCAGTGTGATGCTATAAGGCACAGGTAGCATTTCAAGAGGGCACACAAAGTGACACTGAGGTCTGTTCAGCCTTCACTGAGCAAATTTGGAGGGTGCCTGATGCAGAAAACAAGGGTTGTGAAAGACACAGGCAAGGCAAGCGCTGATACAGCTGCTTTGGGTCATTACACCAATTTATGTCCTATAGGATGCTCACTGTTAAAGATAGCCAGACAACAGAAATAAATTCCAGTACTGGGGTATCTGTCAGAGCCTCCAGGCTTTCTGGAGCCTGCTGGACACCAAGGAGACTTTGCCCTGTTGGTGCCCCCAGTGCACAGCACATCATCGCCTCTTCTGTTCCTTTTGTGAACACAGCAGAGGAAAGGAGATTTGGTTTGGGTTCAGAAGGTTTTAATGACGTTTGAATACTCAGATGTCCACAGCTGGGTGTCCTGGCTGAAACCCATACTCAGAGGTGTGTTTTTTGGGAGAGCTGGAAGGTAAGCACTGCCCAGGAGTGGTGTGTCATCAGAGGATGCTGAAGAGGCACACAGCAGTACCCTGCAGAACCAGCTCACCTCTTCATAAGTGTGCTCCTATAACTGAGACACAGGTATCCCCATCAGGGAGGGCTGGGATACCTGAGGATGAAATCATGGATGCTGTGAATGAAATGAGTGCTTATTCCTGGCTGTTGGAATATTGCTGCTCTTACTGAGTACGAGAGTGTGTTCCAGGGTGAGCCAGCGATGTGTCGCTCTCTCTCTGGATAGTAATTTGAAACTCATCACTGATTCACCCCAGTGACTTAAATGAGTGCAATTTTCTTTTTGCTAACCAAAAATCAGAAGATTGAAGGGCAGCAGTTTTTTCATTCGTCTTAGTCCACGTGTCCCCTGTTTATGAAATGGGGGACAGTGGCAATGGTTCTGTATTTTAAATACTGGAGCATTTATTTATACATGCATGTGATGTGCTTATAATATATTCCATCTTCCAGGTGGGTGTTTTGTATCACCAAATGCTTACCAGTAGGTAAAAGTTTAAAATTAAGTATGCTTTCATAAAAATTGAGAGAACGAATTGCTAATGGAGTGTTGTGAGTACTGCAGTAGTAGATGATTAATAACTGTAGAAGGACAAAATAATTTGGGTTGGAAGAATATCCAGAGGTCATCTAGTCCAATCTTCTGCTAAGAGCAAGGTAACTTCAGACAAGAATCAGGTTGTTCATTGTTTATTAGAATCTCTAGAGATGGAGATAGCACCAGTTCTCTGATCAGTCTGCTCCTGTGCTTAACCACACTCTAGCTGGGAACGATACTTTTCTGAATTCTAATCAGTGTTTTCCATATTGCAGCAGGTGCCTGTTGCCTCTTGTCCCTGAGAAGGGTCTGTGTTCTCCTCTAGTCTTCCTTTAGGTAAAAGCAGACTGCAATTAGAGATCCCCCCTCTCCAGTCATCATTTCTTTAGGCTTGTTCTGCCTCTTTCCCTGACTTGGAGCAACTCCCAGGAAGCCCTTTGGATTGTTCCAGTTATAAGGTTTATATCTGTTAATCTACCTGTCAACCCCATGAATTATATTGAGTAAACAGTAACTCAAGGCACTTGGCTTCTAACACCAAGTTCAGAATTTGCCTGGACAAAGTGAGGCAATTAGCATCTCATCCTGCAAATTAATATCCCTGTAACAGAGCCAATATATTACAGGAAAGCTCCTCACCTGAAAAGTCAACAGGGTCAAACAGCTTTTGAAAAGCTCATGATGGGAAAAGAATGAGGTGGGTAAAGCTGTAAACAGGTAGTGCTGCTCCTGCAGTTACCATCCACAAAGGAAATGGCAGAGCTGGGGCTGGTCAGACACTGCTATGTTCTGCCTGGTTATTTAACATCAAGGACATGGAATGCCGATGGCAGGGGTGTGGTTAACAAAAGTAACCTTGATTTGCATCTCCCTCGTCAAAGCAGGGTAATTATTACAGAGCAGAAAGCCTTCTCCAGAGAGGAGGGGAAGGGAATGATTTAAATGTAAACCTGGGCCTGGCTACTTCAGGGAATCAGGATCCAAGCAGGCAGAAGCTGCTGTGGTCACTGGAAAATGGCTTAAAGGGAGAAACCACTAAGATCAGTGAATCTAGCAGGATTAGGGACCATTCCCTCTAGCACAAGCCAAGTTTATTGGGTAAAGAAAACCAATTACACTTCAGAACAGGATTGTTTCTGATGAGCAGAAGCACATCTTAAACTGAGTTCACACCCAAGTGTTTTCTTCCCTTTTGTGTTACTCTTTGGATTCAGCTGTTGCTACTCTTTTCTGTAGTATTTTGGGTCACTTTATCCATGCATGGAACCCTTTGGGGCCACGTGTCTTATGCATCTTGTGCAGGCTGAAATGGTGAAATCCAGCAGCCTGACATAGACTTGCACACATCTACAGGCACTTCCCAAAGAAAAACGTAATCATGGAACACACCTTGTAATTCTGGGGTGTTTATCCCAAAGGGCTGGATATTTTGCAGTGTTTTTTTTTCCTTTTGCAGAGTTAATCAGGTAAATGATTTGCTGTCTTATTTTAATAAGGGCATGAAAAAGAAGAATTCAAGGCACCCACAGACAGAGGAATAATCCAAGTACAAATGTCTTCTCTGAATGAACCTGTTCATGAAACAGATATTCCCTTTGGGGAGATGGCTAAAAAAGAGTTGTTGTCCTCTAATGAAGCAGCTGAATGGTGGAAAGAGCCCTGTGAGCCTGTCTTCACACACCTCTGTGGTGAGAAGGGTACCCCATCCAACTCAGTGAAAGGCAATCAAATGATCCATTTTTATTTAAGCAGCAAAACAGGTGGCTAGGATTAGAAGATTTATTCACAGGTTCTACAACCCAGTGTTCTTAGTTATTGAGCAGTTGGAAGTACAAACCCACAGGCTGCACATAACACTGATTGCTTTTGATAGAAATAAAGAATATCTTGCTGTTACCGTCAAGCCTTGAAACTGACTTCCAGCTAATGACCCAAATAAACTGTACTTGAAATTGTATAATTGAGATCGAAGGCTGTCTGGGGCTTCTAGCTGGGACACAGATTCCACATCCATGAGCTTTTGAGTATGGTCATTGAGCTGAAATGGAGAAGGTTAAAACTCTCATTTTCATTACTAAACGCCCCCCATCTCCCAATACAAATGTGACATTTCAATTTTGCACAGTCCAGCTCTTCTTAAATCATCTGTATAAAAACTTCAGATCTTGATTGATGATGGATGAGCTATTGTCTCCTAAAGCACCCAGTTCTCATTACCCTTTAAGACAGAACTTATTAATGATGGACCTGAAGTGCTTTCCTAGTGGGTCATCAGCAATGAACTATGCTGAGGGATCAAAAGACTTGGTTTGGCATGAAATTTCCAGGCTTAAGCTGTTTTCAGATGATGCATTCAGCATCTTGGGTGAAATAGGAGAAGAGATCCTCATCACTGGGGTGCTTATGGCAAAGATGCAGCACTGTCAACCTGCAAAGGTGCTTCAGCTCTAGTGAGGCTGACCTTGGAAATTCAGGTGTCACCAACACCTGTTATATAATACATATATGCAGGATATACCTGTGGATGCTGGGGTGTAAAAGACAGCTGCTTCCTTCATATCCAGTCAGCTTGATGGTGTAAGATATATTCTGGTTTTTTTTTGAAGTGGTTAGATTGGATATGCCCCACAGTTTTTCCTGATTAACTCCCCTTTCCCTGCCCACTTCAGGTCCCATTCTTTTCCCTCTCACCATGCCACCTTCCAGCTCCTTGTGCCAACTGGTTTTGTAGCACCAGAGAACAGCTTTTCATTTGCAACCTGGAATAGCAATAGCCATTTTATAACCATTTTTGTAACAATTTTAGAAACAGATTCTACAGCTAAATAGATGTTTACAGTCCCCACTGCATATAAACATACATGAGTAACTTTCACTCCAGGATACATTACAGAATGAGAATATGGATTGCCAATTTAACCCACATTAGAAATTGGATAGCAGACCATGAGGAATTATACTGTACACAAGAAAAAAAAGTCAGCTCAATAAAATGCCCTTTTAACAGATGGAAGAAGAAAAGTGGTTTCCCTCCCTGGTCTAAAGCAGAGAGCCACCCTTGCAGATCCAGTGTCCCTTTGCAGTGATTGTATGCTTCTGGTGGCTGATAATGTGTTATTAGTGACTCCAATCAAACTCTGAGCCCCTTTTTGAACTTGGCAGACTAAGTATGAACTGTGTGTGATGCACCTGTCTGTGTCCCTGGCACTTCACTGTGAGATGCTTGTGTTCCTCGTTTGCCAGAGACCTGGACGTTTCTATTTCTCCTGCTAGTATTTATTGTATGGTAGTTTACCAAAGTCTGTGGGAATGTTTCATTAAGCTAATGAAAGCAAGAAAATAGCTGCTATAACAACAGATAATACATTTCTGATTTAACTTCCTGAGTAAATAACCCTTTAAGAGAATTTTAATAACATGCAGATATAAGTTCCCCACAATCATTTGAGGGTAATAAGAAAAATAATGACAGAATTCAGTGGCAAGGACACATGCTGATTTATTTTTGTCTAACTTTGTTTGCAGAATTATACTGCTTTTAAGCCAGTAGAGTAGTTCTAATAAGGAAGATGATAAGATTTGCCATTCACTTCAGAATCAAGTGGCAAAAGCCCTCGGTGCTATTCCTTTGCTCCTTTTGCAAACCAGGAGATTGTGGTACCCTGAAGAGTTACACCTTGCAGAAAGATGTCCAAAGTTGTCTGGCACCTCTAGGAACTATTTTCCCAGTGAAACCTAGTGGGTCTTGTGCTTAGAAATCCCCTTTTGTACCTTGATGTCCCTGAGCAGGGTGGAAGCCCAAGGGTAGCACTTGCTGCTATCAGGGTCATATTTGGACTAACAGTTTCCCAATGTCCCATAAAATTGTTTCAGAAGACAAAAATACTAACCCCCAAATGGTATTTAAAATATGTTTCACTCTGAGCAGTCTGGTTTTGGGCTTCTCTGGCAGGAGCTGGCTTTGTTCACAAAATTCACTCAGGGATTTGGCATTCTCTCTTCTGCTCCAGCCTTGGAAGGAGTTGAGCAGAGGCACCTCAGGTGTTGTACACAGGAGAGGAAACCTTTTTGCCTGGCTTCCACTGCTGTCTTGCCTGCACAGGCAGAGATCCTGCCTTTCTGCTCCTGTTCATTGTTTAACTTTATCTCTCACTTTCAGGGCTGTAAATTAAAATGAGATGATGACTTTATGATGATGAGTTCATTATACAGCAGCTCTATTGTATATTGATTACAGTTGTGCTTCATTTGCTTAACATGTAACAGGGTTTATTAGCTCTTCCCAGGCATTGTTCTTGCTAAGAGAGGGCAAAGAAGTGCAAAATGCATTTGGAGTTTGAGTTAGTGAAGCCAATGCGTCTGTGCTGATTTACACACACCGAGGATTCGGTGTAAAGAAAAGTAGGATAACAGGTTGTTTTGGGAAGGTGGAGTGGAAATGAATCTGGCTCCCAGAGAGCACAAAGAGTCAAATACAAGTGCTCTAAAGATTGTACTAAACTTTGAACTCGGTGTTGCTTTATATCCACAAGAGCTCACCTTTGTTATTACTCGTGTTTGTTTGCACCTCAGCGCATCACTAACCTAGAAACCTTAATTCTGTCTCTGGTGAAAAATGGTGCAGTGCAGGGAAAATGGAGGCTCTGTATCCTGTTTTTGGGAAAAAGCAGCAGAAACAGCACTTGCTATTCAGTGATGAGGCAA
The DNA here is from genome assembly GCF_030490865.1 of Poecile atricapillus. NCBI lineage: Eukaryota > Metazoa > Chordata > Aves > Passeriformes > Paridae > Poecile > Poecile atricapillus. Next base: position 34,251,237 of record NC_081253.1, on the reverse strand, counting down.
GTCAGAGCATTTTTTGTGGTTGGTTTTAGTAATTCACCATAGAAAGTGTTGGCTTCCCTGAGGTATAGCATATGGTACACTTCCTGGTTACCTTTATGCTGAAAAAAAGTCTTTCTCCACAAATTGAAACTATTAGAATTCCTTTCAGATTGAGATCCTGCTATACAAGAATGTGTCAAAGTTCCTAGCAGGAAAAAAACTTGGCTAGGTGGAAACTCTTGAAACCCAGAAATGATGCCAGTTCAGTGTGCCAGCTGATACAGGAACTATGTAGAATTGTATGCATGTGTTTAAGAAGCTATAAATGCAGATTTTGCAGTTTTTCTTTGTTCTTATGTTATTTTTAATCAAAATCTGGGCCATAATGGATTAGGTAATCTGGTGTAGCTGGGACAACACAGAGAAATCGTCATTAATCACAATTTCAAGTGTTCTTCTAAGCCCCCCTTTCCCTCCAGAGGAAAATTTTTAACAGATGCTGTATAGTTTGTTTTTTTTTTCTGTGTTCATAAGAATATTATACAGACAGATCATTGCTATATCTCTAATCTGGACTGTTTCTCTGTATCAGATTATTATCATTGTTTTCATTTATAAGCCCCTTTTCAATGAAAAGCCAAGCTTTTAAACCAGAGGTTTCTAAGAAATAATAATACTGATTTATATGGTGGGGAGATGTATTTGCAGATGATTCTTTATTAAACACATCCCTTGATTGGGGGTTGCCTCATTTACATGCTGTGGCCTGTAAACCCTGAAATTTAAAAAAGAAATAAAGCACAGTAATTCCTTCCTTGGTGTGTGTAAATGTTTGCATTCCCACTACAGCTTTTGGAGGTTTTCCTGGCTGATGAGGATTATCAGACTGCTTTAATCATTGCTCCTGCCATAGTCAGGAGTTACTCTGCATGTCTCTGTGAGAAGTGTGGCACTCCTGGATCCACAGCACCACTTCTTGTCATTCCAAGGTGCCATTAGGAACTAACCTTCAGCATTTCTCTGCTGAGGCTTGGAGCTCTGACACTGAAGGTTTTGGACTCATTGTTCCTGTTAACTTTCATGAAAGTCATGTGTGCTGTCTCCTGCTTTGGAAATAAAAGAGACAGGTTAAGTAGAGGAATTGTGAATTTGAACAAGGGTTTAAGGGGTAAAAAAAAATAAGTTTTTGCTCCAGAGGAAACCCTGGTGCTACCATCAACAACTGAAAGATTATTTTCATGTTGAGATTTGATAAATCAAGTCTTTACAGGCAGGGCAATAGAGTTTTTTTTTAAAAAAACAAACTGCTATAAATATGAAAATAAAAAGATAACCCAACAAAACACACAAAAGCCCCACAAACTAAGAAGAACGCCAAAACTTTTCCCTGTTTAAAAATCATCTCACTTTAACACAAAGCTTCCAGCAAGGCATGTCCATAGGAGTTTTGGGTCACAGTGTTTGAGATCTGGATCATTGCTGTGAAATATTTGGGTGTTTTGGAAGATGGTGTTACAGCAGCACAGGCTGTAGCAGAACATCTTCTCCAGACCTGGTGCTGACTGGCCCCTTCTCATGTCCTGTGGGCTCATCACATCACAGTTCTTTATTATAAGTTTTAAGCATTTCTGCAAATTAATGAAATGCAGCATAGTGTGATTGATTGATTGCTTGCGTCTTTAAAGTCATTTAACTGTTGAAGGTTATTTTACCCACGAAATACAGAAGTGTTCCATACATTGTCACTCTGGAACAAAAGGTAAACAACTGTGTGTCAGTCTTCATCAGGTTTCTTCTGCATGTGAATAAAGGGTTCCTGTTTACAAATACTGTGAGCTGCTTGTCCTCCAGTTTTCAGATTATTAAATCAGATTACAGTGAGAGTTTTTTGGTTTTTTTTTGCATTTAAATTTCATGCCCTCTCTCCAAAGCACATTTAGCAATAGATCTAATCAGCTGTCTGAACTCTTACAAGTACATTGTTCTCTTGTTCTTCTGCACAGAGATACTGAATGGAGGGGTGTACGTTGGCCAGAACAAATTCCTCTGCTTTGCAGACACCATTCATTGGCAAGACATCGTGCGTAACCCCTGGGCCTCCAACTTCACTCTGGTTCCAACAAATGGCAGCTCAGGATGTAAGTACTGCTTTTATTCTCAACCTTGTCATCCCCTCAGCGTGAAACAGGATAAATATGGCCACAAGTTTCCCCTGATCATCTGTTAGGGAGAATTATATTGGTAAATTTTCCTTTCATTGTTCCCTGCATTTTTTTTCTAAGTGTGTTTACTGCTTGGAGGACCACTTAGCCAGTTCTCAAAAACAGTGTCTGTAGAGGGTATTTGTGAACATCATAGATTTTCTAAATTTTCTCCCATCTGCTTTCCCTCTTTTGCATTTTCTTTTTCTTCTTTATTGCTAAAGCCACTGTGGTGCCGTGGAAGCGCAGACGTTCCTGTTTGCTTTGCATTTGTTCCTGCTGCTCAGGCTGGTCCTTGAGTCACAATGGTCTGTCTATGGCATCATAATTAGCTGCTGGAGTAATTATGGTAAAAGCTCACGGATATTTTGACTTTAGATGAGAAGTGAACCTCAAAGAAATAGTTATCCTATTGTCTTGTGTGTATATCGCTGAAGAGAGAAAGAGAGAATTTGCAGAGGATGGAGTGTTCTTCACAATATAACTAATCATTCTTTTTACTATGTTTTCTTTATTTTAATGCTTTCCATTCCAAACCTGAAATATCTAGAGTTTCTCTATTTCCCCTTCCCAAGAATTATTTGCCTTTAGTGAATCATTCTTATGATTCTTGCAGCAATAATGGATTGTAGTGAATGATGGTGACAGGGATAACAGAGTGTTTAAGCAAAATATTCCATAATGGAGTAAACTGCATTCAGAATGAATGCTGTACTATTAAACAGTACCCTCAGGATGTACCAACATTGAAATTCAGAGACAGGCTGGGAAGAAGTTGATATCAGGTGTCAAAGGTGGCACCACAGTAGACATATTGTTCTGAGCATTCCGGATATGGGGACATTCTGGATTGCTTTCCATATCTGAAGGTGTCCCTCGAGCATGGATAAATGACTGATTGCCTCTCTAGCTTTCACTACAGCCAAGAAACATTGCATTTCTTCTCCTGTACGTTGGGAACTCAGAAAATAAAAATAAAATGTCAATACTCTGGGTAGAGACCATTTGATGAATCCCCATAATTTCTAAGCAGCAACTTGTTTTTAACCAGGTGCTTTGTGCTGTAATAGATTTTATAGAAGGCTGACTTGCTTTTGCATATTTCATCTGCTCCCCTTAATACCAGAGCACAGGCACTTGAGATAAGGCTTCCTCCAGGAGCCTGCCAAGCTGCACTGCTCCTCCACATCCCAGCTCCAGAGCTGAGCCTCATCACTTCTGCCTTCTGGCTGGAAACCTGACATAGTTGTAATGCAGCCAGCTCTCTTATTTGCATCTTAAAAACCCTCATCACTGCTGATGATCAGTTCTAGGCAGAACTGATGAAACCTTTGAAGGTGAGGGAATGCCTGTACCCTTTATTGCTTGGAGAAAAAGACTTGGTTCTTACTTTGTTTTGTTCTGTTATTGGGTTTTCTTTTAACCTTTCCCAGTTCTTCAAGACAAATGCTCCTGCTCTTTTAAAAAAGCAGCCAACATCAATACTATCTTTTTGAGGTAACAGAAGTTTTCTGGTGGCTCCAGAAGAACTGGAAGAAGATCCATTCTGAGTACTTTTAGAATCACATCCTGAAAAAAAAGAAGGCAAATATTAATATAAATGTGTGAGTGCCCTCACACAACCAGATGAAAAAATGTATGTAGCCAAGTCCAGTTTTCTTCAAAAGGTTTTTTTTTTTATTTCTTTTGAGTTGTTTTGAAACACAGGGAAGAAACAATTTGTGCTTTGCCATTTGTGCTTGATAAATAAGATAAACAGCGTTATTTCAATGATTGAGAGCTATGTGCCAAGGCAGCTTCATTAAGATAGCCACCCAAATTTTACTCTATTTTTCCTTACTTGGATGAAGCAGTGCACAACTGGACTGTATTTAACTTGATAAACATAAGTATCTCCTGAGAAACTCGATCCCATCTCAGTACAATTCATGAGTTCTGTAAAATTTGATTAAATGAGCTAATCCAAACCATTTGTGTCTTCACATGTTAGATAGGCAAAAATATAAACCCCATGATACAAAAATGCTTAAAAAGGTCCAAAGGCTTTGGGTAATGAAGAACTCAGGTAGAGAAATCACAATTTAAAATAGCCTGTAATTAAATACCTGTCTGCATGTTGGTGCATGCATGTCCTGTGCACACACACAGGACCTGGAGAAATGAACATTGAATTTTAACCCTGGAAATTGGTGTAGAATGTCATTAAATGAGGAATATGCTTCTCAAGTTTGGCTCACACGTCACTTTTCACAAACTGCTAGAGAGTGAGTGTTTGCTGTGCACAGCCTTGCTTTCCTCCACTGCTGCAAATGATGCTCAGTGCATTACAAAGTTCTTTCCTGCACAGACTGTGACTCATGCTTTTCTGGATCCAGCATGTGTATGTATCTACTGTTTAAATCTCAGGTGTCTCCTAGCCAATGGAAATCTTAGCTAAATCCACTGGAACTACAGAAGTATGTGCTGCTTGGCATTACTGAGAAAATCCCAAAGTCAGAATATTTTCTAAAGGACTACTGGTTTTTACTGTTTATCTACAAACCTTTGTAGGAGGGAATGTGAACCAGCCAAAGCTGCTGTGTGAAGCTCAGCAAAGTCCATCCTAGCAGCAATTCAGGGAAGCCTGTGGGAGATCCTGGCTAGCAGCAACTTGTGCCACGTTTAGCCATGACTGGCAGACTGGAGGGTAACTTATACCCCAGGAATTGTGAGGGCTGTTCCACTGAGCACCTCAGGAGTGGTCCCTGGCAGAGAATACATCCAGGGACAGAGGCTGTGACCTGCCATGGGTGTCAGGATCTGGTATGTCATCGTTCCAGCAGGAGCAGCACCAAACACATTTTGGGGCTTTGCCATCACTGGTGTTGTTTACAACCATCAGTAGAGGGCATAAAGCCTCCCCAGAGGTGTCTACATGTCCAAAAGAGCAAGTGCCCAGCCTCAGAGAAGACCCTCATGCCTGCTGGGCTTTGGCCATGGCCAGAGGGACTGCAGCAGGTTGATGATGTGCATGCAGTGTCACACCTGGCACCAGCACGGGTGGGAGCTTGGGGCACAGCCTTGGCAGGGACCTGACACTGCAGGTGCCCACGCTGCTCCCTTCCCCAGCCAGCTGGAAAAGCTGACAGTGGTCTGACTTCAGGGATAATTTCACTTGAACCCTCCCTTGCTGCTCCAATGCAATCAGCAGAGGAAGACAAAAAGGAGTGAAGCGACGCTCCGAAGGAAAATCAGTCCCCTGCCTCTGTGCCTGTTTCATAGCTGGGATCTGCCAATTCTGGCAATCTCCTTCATTCACATCAGTGCTAGACAGAAGAGAATATGGCCAATGAACTGTGGGAATAAAGCTCCTCTGATTCTCTTCTTCACAGGCTTTCATTGTCACATCAGTGCTAAGGAGCCAGTTGAAAAGGCCATGGTGTCTTAAACACTGACAGAAATACTGCAGATATGTGAATCCTGAGTGCTGCTTCTCCTTTTTTCTTCAAGTTCTGATCAAGTGCATGCAGCAAAGCTGGTGTTGGAGGCCTCTGAGTGACACGGTGTCACCGTTCAGATGCACAGAGGAGGTGGCTGCTGGCTCAGTGCTCAGATAAACAAACCCTGCACCAGGGACCACACGTGCTTCAGCTCTCCCAGGACACAGCCTCTGTGCCTGGCATTTTGACTCACAAAACCACTGAAATATTTACTGCTTGCACCACCTTCCCACACTGTTATCTTGTAGCTGAAGCTTTTGGAATTAGTTGTAACCTGAAAGCAGCCTTCTCTTCTGTTTACCCAAATTCTGCGCTGCCAGCCTGGGGTTTTAAGCTGAGCACCTTGCAGTGGGAATCTCAAAAACACTTAACTCTCCAAGGAACAGAACTTTCCCTTTAGGTTTACATTACTGAAATTGTTTCTGCAACACTGAAAATCTATTTTCCCTCCTTTCAAAAATCAGCGATGAATTCAAGCATTGGCCGAGCAAGCTGCAAGCCTTGCTTTGCAAGAGCCACCTGTTAGCACATCCACTTTTTGGATTCAGTCCCTTAACTGAGGAGCTGGAGGTAGAAACCCAGGGTGCAGCTCTCAGCAACAGTGCAAGAAATAAAGCAGGGAAAAAGAATTAGGCTTCTTGCCTAAAAGACCTCAAGATTAGTAGAGCTCCCTGAGCAGCTTTTGGGAGAGTCTAGTGAAAACCTGGCTGCTTTCATCTGTGTTTTCAATGTTCTCCTCAGTTTTGTTGTCAGCAGGAGCTGGGCAAGACTCACATTTTGTCAGGTGAGCTTTTTTACAGGATTTGACAAAGACCATAGTATTAAATTGGAATTTTCAAAGGAACTTTACTTGTTCACTTTTGTTTCACAGAAAGGTTTGTGGAGTTTGAAGTGTTTCATTGAGGTCACTTCCATAGCCAATAGCATATGTTCAAATCAGTCAATAACACTCTTAGAAATACTGAAACTATGGATGAATGTTCATGATACAGCTGGTGACTGGGTAATATGGATGCAAAAATCACTCTCCATTTTCAAATTAAAAAAAAAAAATTAAGTTGCTTTTCAAGGAGTTATTAAAAAAAAAAAAGCTGGATTGTGTGTTGGCATGTGCCCAGAGTTGTGCAAAATAAACTCTGTGAAAATTAAATCCATTTTAAAGTATTTTCCTGAAGTTTCTTCTCAGACTCTGAAGTACAGTGAGATCTCTGGAAAAAAATTCCCTTTACCAATCTAGCTTTTCAACTGAGTGCCTGTCAGCTGTGAATAAAGCTGGAATTTTTGGCAAGGTACTTTTTCAGGCAGAACAACTTCAGTTCCTTGCTCTTCACAGCGTGGCACTCCTCTGTCATTGATTTGAATCTAATTGCAGCCTGTGGTGTGAGAACACCCCAGTTCTGAGCTGTGCAGAAGCACTGCTGTAGAGTTACAGGGAGAAGAGACTTGGTCTTCAGGAGTGTGCCTGTGGCTCAATAAATCCCATGGTGTACCTGTGACTCAATAAATCCCATGGTGTACCTGTGACTCAATAAATCCCATGGTGTACCTGTGACTCAATAAATCCCATGGTGTACCTGTGGCTCAATAAATCCCATGGTCTACTCCAGAGAAACACAGATTGAAAACTCGGCTCTTCCAAAACTTGGCTCTTTTTTGCTTGTTGATTCATAGATTTTTTTCAAGGGCCAAAAGAGCCTTGAAATATCATTAGCTCTATTTCATCTATGCAAAAGCCTGGGACATCATCAGCTTGCCTGGTGTGGAGCTCAGCACAGCAACTTATTTTCTAACCTGGCTTTGAGTTCCCAGTGGCTGTGGGCTCTGGTGCTCTGTGCACTCTCCTGGCACTGCTCTGGAGCTCTGCAGAAGTACAGCTGTCCCTCCAGAAGTTGGTTACTTTCCAGTATTAAAAGGAATAAAACCAGCTGCCTTTAATCTGAGCACAATTGTAAATCATAGATGTTTCATCTTCTACTTTCTCTGGCTGGCTCAAAGAGCTCTTCTAGCCAGTTTTTTTTCTGTGTACCATGTCATCAGCTCACCTCCTGATCTTCTTCCAAAAAGCTAGACAGGTAGGGTTCTCCCATCTCTCACAAGCAGGAATTTCTCTCCAGCCCCAGAGTAATTTTCATTGCCCATCAATGTGAACTGTGTATTTTTCAGCTTGCTTTTAGAAGGTGGAAGCTAAAACGTGCGTGGCATTTTGTTCCTGATATAACCAATAGAAGGAAAAATTATACCCTTTGTCTTTCAGCTTCGTGTGAGGAATTTGGTGTTCAGGCAGTTCTGATATCTGAGTGGTTTAGAGACTCCCTTTTTCCCCCCCAGCAAATACAGCCTGCGTGTTCTGTTCTGAAATATGCAATCTTATGTTTGGCTCTATAAAAGTCATTTGGTGTGAGTGACTCCTGCTTACCCTCCAGCCTGGCTCACTCTCTGACACTGGCTGCTCCTCACTGTAATTTACTGGGATTTCATTCTTCCTGTCATCTGTGCACTTTATTGCCTGGGATATTTTAATAATTTCTAAACCTTTGTCTGGAATATTAAGAAGTGTCAGTCCTGGGAATCCCTGGGGAACAACACCCCAATTGTATTATAATTGCTCATTTACAGCTACTTTTGGAGAGTCTCCAATTAGCTGGGTCTTAATGCATTTTTCATGTGTTTTATTAATATTGAAACATAGAGACAAATCTAATTAAATGTTTACCATTTAGCCAGTGCTTTGCATTTTAATTAAAGGAACAAAAAATGGACTTCCCAGCTGTGTAGCTGTTTATGAAGTCAGCTCTCTGTGCTCCTGGTAATCCAAGCTGTCAGTGACCTTACCTAGGATCAGGTGTCTTTGGAAGCATTAAAGCTCAGTTTCACAAACTTACCCCTGTATTTGGTTGATGGGAGTCAGTGCTGGCTCTATAATTCTTATTTTTTATTTTTATTTTTTTTCCTTTCTTAATTTCTTCTGCCACACTGTCTTTGTGAGCTGCTTTTTCAGGTTAACCTGCCCCACTAGCCCCCGTAAATGAGCATTTGCTGGGCCATTTGTTCTACTGCCAGTTTTCCACATGCTAGCAAAAGGAGTAACAGGGTTTCTAAAATACTCTTCTTTAAAATATTACAGAAATTGTAACAATCTGGTAGAAACTGAGTTTAGCAGAAATGTCTTTCTGTCAAACTAGTTTAAGGCCAGAAGCTCCTTACATTTTTTAAAAAATTGTCATAGGAGAAAATCAGCCATGTGGATATATGTACATTCTTTTCAGCTTAAGTACTATATTCTTGTAGTGTGTTTCACAAGAAGCATGAGCTGATATTTGCATGGAATCTTGTATAAATGATAAGCTTTATATTCTCCCATGGGTATTAAGAGTCTCTGTTTGGAGTTGCTGGCAAGGGATGTGGGTGAATTTGTGCACAGCCATTTATTGCAGCTACAGAATGGGGCCTGATGGGTGGGCAGCCCCTTGATTTAATGTTCAGTAGTGACCCTGTAATTCTTCACAGAGCACAGTAACTCAGCTTTTGTACCAGTGCTTGCAATATTAGAAAAGAGTCGTTTTTACACAAAGCCACTTACCTGGAAATTTATACTCAGGTCAGACCATTGGGTGTTTAACTCTGAAGTAATTATGTGATAGCTATGAAGAATAGGGGTTTGTCAGATCCTTGAAATCTCTCCCAAAAGTCCTAACCTTACACCAGTTCTCAGGTGTGCTGTGCCTAAATTGTATAAAATGCTGTTCCTCTCCACACCAGTGTCTTCAACTGAGCCACCCAAAACAGACTTCTGCACAGGAGCAGTCCTGCTGCCTTTCACAGCCACACTGCTGAAATTTGGAGTCTTGGATCAGACTTGGATCAGAGCAGGAAAAGGGTGGAGTCCTTTCCCTCAGGCGTAAAAAAGCCATTGGTTAGTAGGGATTGAGGAGAGGCTGATGCAGCGAAAATAAAAGTACAGGGAAAGCTTTCCTTCAGACCAGTGGATGCTTCTTTAACAGGAGACAATTACATGTAAATAATGAGTATTTGCAAACCAACCCCCCAGCCCTCAGTACCAGGACACAATGAGATAACCACATTTTGTCCAGTTATTCCTGCAAAGTATTTTGTGGTTTTTCCAAGCACAAGGATTTTGCTCTGCAGAAGGCCAGAGTAACAGCAATATATTTATGTATGCTGGTGAAAAGAAAAGAGGGAAGTGACTAATCCATGCTTAAAGCCACCTTTCAGAATAGCTAGTGTATCATTTTTGGTGTACATCTAAATTGGAAACTACCTACGGAGAAAATGGCATTGCAGAAAGTATACCCTGAAGACATTTGTTACTGTGGAGTTTGTTAAATTATAGCCTTTCATTGAGGTTATTACTTGGAGTTCAATTAACATTTTAAATGTATGTTTGGAGACCAGCAAACAGGGCCTCAGCAGACAGGTGGTCTGGATACAGAACACGTTCCCTGCCGCCAGCATCACCATGGCAAAGCCAGGAGGAGAAACTGTTCTTTTCCAAAAAAAGCTCCAAACACCTCAACTGTTTTGTGAAAGCTCCTTCCATGTGGCACACGCTTCATGGGCTTCAAGCACTGCACTTCAGCAGCAGTTCTGGTTTCATGGATATCTCAGTTGGAAAGAAAATTTCTATCAAATAGACAGAAAGTCCCGCATCTGCCTTTTCTTCTTTCCTCTACATGGAGGCTGCTTTTCCTTCCATTAAGGAATCTCTAGTCCAGACAGAATTTATTTATTTACCTGGGATTGAAAGGCAAATGTAGTAACAGAAAAATTTGATTTTAAAGAACAGTTTTTGCCAAGCAGATATATCTGAAGATGGAGGAATACATTAAATCGAGTGGTTACAATGAACTCGATTTGCGTTAGAATGGCAAGCTGAACTGCTTGAAGTTGCCTGTAATGTTTTTTCCTCAACCCAGAACAGTGTGTTTTAAATAAAGGGAATCAGTTTAGCTTTCTAGTAAATACCTTCAGCCAGCATTTTCAGAAGGGATTTGTCAATTGGTGACTGCCCTTGAAAGAGATTTGAAAGGCAAGCGGACGTGGCATCTAATGGAAATACGACGCCTCTCACAGTTGAGTTAGTGAATAAAAAATAAGTAATGAACACAAAATAGAAAAAATAATGCTGTGAGGGACACAACTCCTTATGCTGTCAGAGCCCAGCAAAGTAACTGCTACAGACATGGGGGTTCCTAGAAGTCATGGGCACAGAGAGGAGGGCACGAAGAAAACCAGCATTAACAGTTTCTGAAGAATCTCAGGCATGGGCATCTCTAGGCACTGAGAAATATATTTTGCAAAAATATAAACAAAAATAATGCACAGCTTCAGAACCAACTCCATCCCTGCCAAACTGCTGACCAGTTTCACGGAATATCTTCCTCCCTTCTTTTAGCGCTTGCAGGGTGAAAGTCACTCACCCAGTGGCAGAGGTGACCACGCTAATGTAGAAAATATGACAGTGCTTCTGTAGTTACAGAATTGAAGCAGGGCTCCACACAGTGGTGTCTAGCAACTGTTGGCAAATGCTTATCTGGTAATGGCAACCTGGGTGTGTGTAATGTGTTGCTGCACAGCACCTGTTTGTGAGCAGGTTGGTGTTTAAGCAGTGTGCTGCAAAAGGGAGAGACTTTCAGGCTGAATGAAAGCATTCCTCTCCATTACAAGCTGCTTGTTTATCACAAGCACCGGTGTTTCTTGAGGAAATGTCCCCCAAATACTCCAAATATTTAAAATAGCCTAATTGCATGGTGATTGCCAGATTTGTAGTGAGTGGGTGGGTGGGATTGGTCTCACAGCAAGCTTCAGCTGTTCTCATGACCTGCCTCCAGTGAGCTGCTTAGGAAAAGGAGGAAAGAAGGAGTATAAAGTCAGCTGCTGAGTAGTGTCTGCAGGATCTGGGAGCTGCTGTGTGTCCCCCACCCTGCATGTCCCAGCCCCCTGCTCAGATGGGTTTGGTTGGTGCCTCACAGGGACACTGCCAGGGGGCTTCTCTCAACACACTGGTCTGCTCCCTTCATCAAGACCACCCCAAGCCTTTGTTGCTATCACATCTGTGTTTTTTAAGGATTTTCTTAGGTCTGTTTGCTCTGGCAGAAACCATCAGAACTGTCACAAGAGTTGCTGTCCTGTGGACAATCTGGCTAAAGGGCTCTGGCCATAGGTCTGCTCAATCCCAAGGCAGCTTCAGGGTCTTTCTCGTCCCTTCACACCTCCTGAAGTATTATACCTACATGACAGTCCCATCATGGCCAAAGCATCACCTCCTAGCAGATCTCTGATAACTGAAGATTGTCCAGGAAATTGCAGTTTGTAATATGTATGATTATTTTCATTAAATGTTTGTGTATCGCAAACACTAAATCTGAATATCAGAGTATATGTCCAACCATCGTTTTCCAACAGAGAAAGGGCTTCTTTGGTCCAAGTATTGTTCTGTAAAAATCAGTTTTGTTTCAAATAGCCAGAAATAAATTTTGGGTAAGCAGATTAAGAGGCTTATCCAAACTTTAAAAACTAGCCTAAAACTGGACTCCAGATCTCATGGGAATGAGAAATTCCTTTCTAGTATTTCCATATAATTGAATCAGAAGTTGATTAAAACATTAGAGGTTCTAAATACACTCTGCCAGGCTCTAGAAATACTACATATGAACAGGAAAGAATAAAATGAATTTTAAAAGCCAAGCTCAATTTCAAGTTCTGATTTCCTTTCTTTGAGGTTTTTACTTTGTTTAAACAATGAAAACTGTATGTCCCTCTGTTTGCTTCATTACTGCTTTGGCTGCATTACAGGAACATACAACAGGACACTGCTTTGTCTTATGTGGTATTGACTGACTTGACCTGTTTGAGGAGCTGCTATTAAACCCACACAAGATCACTCTGAGCTGTGTGTTTGAGTTTGTTGAGAGCTTCCTTTGAAAATCTCATCTAATGGTGCAGGATTTTTTCTCTCAGCGCTGCACATCCTGTTCCCCCAAAAAAAGCAACTTCTATCTGCATCCTTCCGCTCTCAGCCGAGCTGTGCATCAGCCAGTGAGTGCTGCTGCTCTTACGGACACAGACCTGGCTCCAGGTTTATTCCAGGCACTGCCACTGGTGCCCACGTGCTCTCCTGCTGTTGGCTTGTTTGTGGGTTTGGATTTCCTGTGCTGTCACACCGGAGAAGTGCCAGGTCTGAGAGCCTGGGCTCTGATCTCTGCTAGGGAAGGATGCAGGTGTCAGTGCTGGGCATGGCAGTCACTGCTGCTAAGAGGGGAAATGTAGGTGCTTCTAGACACCCCCATGCAGGGGGAAATGCTGAGGTGAATATAAAGGCATAGAAGATGTTGGCTTTCTGTGGTCTCTGTCTGCTGGCACCTGCAGTGCCTTCCTCTCACAGACCTGTCTTCTGCTCACACTCAAGTTTCCTCAGTAAGCCAGACTTTTCTCCCCTCTTTCTCCACATTATCAGCTCAGGAGTTCTTCAGGGTGTGGGGGAGCAGGGTTCAGTTTCCTACCTCGCATTCAAATCTGTACATCCTGGCTCTTATCTCCCAATGGAAGCTGCCCCAGGCTGGTCTTAGTTGGTGTCTTTTTTACTTTATCTATTGAAGTTCTGAGTTAAATACATTAAGTTAAATACAGAAATAGTGCTAGGGGCTCTCTGATCCATGGCTCTCCAGTGATCACGGCCACCGAGCTGCGGGGCATGAGCCCACAAATGGTTGTGTGCTGTGCCCAGCTCTCTCCCTTTGGGTCAGAAGAGCTCCCCATGTCAGGAGAGCTGTCCTGGGGAGGGATGCCTGCCAGCTCTGTGCTCTCCCCTTCCAGAGAGCAGCCCCCAGACTGTTTCTTGGCATGCTGACCCGAGAGGAGAGAGCCTTCATCACAAAGGCAACAACGAGACACCTAACGTGACACCCTGGGTGAGAGTTCACACAGAGGTGCTGGAATAGCACCCTCCTTCCCCACAGAGGGAAGAGAGAATAAAAGCTACTCCAGCATTTTGAAGGGGCCTGGGGCTGTGATCTGTGTGCTTTGGGGATGGCCCCTGGAAGGGATCCCCTGGAAGGGATGTGTTTCATCCTGACCCCAGAGCAGAGCCCCGTTAGCAGGGACCGGGCTGCTCCTCTCTGCTCCTCTGCGGGAGGAGGAGCAGTTACCTACGGATGATTTTTTTAACAATAATGATTTCAACGGAAGGATTCCTGAGGCTTTGTTGTTCTTGATGAGCCTGCCAAGCAGCAGGTATGACTTGACCTATCCTTTTAGCCTTCTGGCTGTGTCTCCCCATTTGCTCAGCATCCCTGTGTGCATGTGCAGGAAGGCATTTGATGCTGATTGGAACTAATTCACCATCACAGTGGGGGGAATTCACTTACATCGCTCTGTGCTAACAGCTATAAGCAGTGATAATTAATAGCTCCTAATTGCTTAATCAGTGTAGTTTTAGACTATGTCATATGTGAAGGTTTTTATTTTGTGTGGATGACTAAACCCCCAATTAATGCATCGAGTCACACAGCCTTACCAGTGCTGTCTGTTCCAGACAGAGAAAAATAACCAGTGTCTTCATTACCCCCCTCAGGTCCCTTTCTGTAGTCATTACTGTGGCCTGAAGACATTTTTCTGTAGCAGCTGCAGTAACGTTACAGTGAGCTCCCTATCAGCTCAGAGCTGTCAGCAACAGATATGAATCCACCAGCCCGAGCCTGTTCGGTGCTGCTGACATGTTCCTCTTGACTTTCCATTTATTCCTTTACCTCTGGTGGCCAATCTCTCTTAAAATCAAAACTGTCTGCCACCAGTGTATCTGGCAATACTCTGTAATTT